>NW_027103456.1:0-6689 GCF_902728285.1 Clytia hemisphaerica
AAGTGATCCGTATCGAGTCGTGATCATCGCTTTGTTGTTTTCCCAAATGGCGCCAATGTATTTAAAAAGTACATAATTGAGAAATAATTTATTATATATCAATGGAAATAACCCACCCGGGGTATTAGGTTTCGAGCTGACGAGGGGGGATACCGCCCTACTTTCGAACTTTGGACCCTTACTGGAACTAAAAAGGAGAAAACAAAAGAAATTTGGGAATTTTACGACCTTAGCGGGACAATTTGACCAATTTCAAAAAAATTTTGATCTTCAGGTAAAAGATAAATTTCTTATTTTTTCCGACCCTTGTTTGACTGAAATTTGATTTCTGATTTTTCCGACCTTAGCGAGCTTTGGAAATCCAAAAGAGTACCCTTTTTTCTAGAGAAGTTGGGACTTTGGTGTAATACACACTTTTGCTCAGTTTGAAGAGCTCTTTATCTTGTGATTTAGGTCTTTTTTTAATTTGAAGACCCCCCAAAAATCATGAATTTCCAGGCCTTGCAATTTTGCCTGGAAACGCAAAAAATCGCCAATTACTCGTTACTTGCACGATAATATCGTGGAAACTTTTTGATTTTGTAATCTACACATACTAATTCGGGTTTCCGTTGTTTTTTTTTGGAATTAAAAGATTATCACGAATGAAACGTTTTTCGACCTCAGCCGCGCGACTAATAGATAGGATTAACAAATAACAAGTGTGTAACTTGCAGCGCAAGTGACGTCAAACGCTTCATCGTTTTGCCACTAATTTGATCTTATTCGATTCTTCATTCCTTGCACTCGTGTGTGTTCCACAACAGATTTTTTTCATATTTCGATTTTTAAAATCCTACTCAGTGCGAAAGAGAAATAATCTGTACGCCGTTCATTAACTCAAACCAAATGACTTTGGAGGTACGGTGAAATGATGGCCAAATTGCCGTCCCGTGTTTTGTCAGGATAGTCCCAAGTTAGAGCCGTTGACCGTACAAAACATTATAGAGGATTCTTCATTCAGTGAAGCTCTAAAGCTCTAAAACAGCATCTAATAACATGAAAACCAGAATATGATTCTTCGATGGGAATCAAACCTATAAAGTGCACTTACAAACATCAATATACAGATCTAACAATTAACGGCATGTCATCATGACATAAAACAAAAGATTTTCTGTCAAGAGTCTTGTAAACATTCCAACAACTTCCATCGAAATGATCTGTCACACTGAGTCTACCATGCTCGCAGACCGCTCGCAGAACGCCCAGGAACTCCTGCGCGGGTGAAAAATTTTAATCTGTCGATCATTTTCTCAAACAAAGAGTACGTGAAGCGATTCGCTTTACGATGGCCCCCTCAGATCAAAATTACATTATCCTTTTATTTTCATTTCTAGAACTTTTGCAAAAAAAAGGAGAAAATAGAAAAGTTGTATTTTTTACTGCAAAAAACTGATTTTTATCCCGCTTTTACGGGACTTCAGCTTAAGTGCTGGCGTGCAGCATAGGGTACAAAGTCCAAATATGTGTCTCACGTAATTTTTGTATGAGGAGTTAGGTCAGTACAGTCAAGTATCAATATTTGAGGTATTACGAAAATTGCTACTTTTTGCCGTAATCGCTTTAGTTTTTAAGATAAGGTCTTAGCAAAGGGTACCCCGGGCATAGTTACGGGGCATTGAGAAAAAGTCCTGACATAGAATTTCAAAAAGATTCACGCGATCATATTCTATTACAAAATACACCTGTTCTATGTTGGGTTTTTTTCTCGGTGTTTTTGTAGGCTTAATATCGTCTTGCAAAGTAAATAAAACCTGGAAATCTTTGGTTTGATAAGCAAAATACTTACAATACTATTGTTACTTCAGGTATTCATCCAATAGAATCACTCGAACTTTCAACCAATCAAATTCAAACCGTGACGCGGGAAATGATCCAATAAATCCTGAAGCTAAAGACTTACAGCCAATCAGAATTTGTTAGCGAGCAGTATTCATCCAATTGTAATCGCGTAACACGAAAGCGAAAGTGAAGTAAAGGCGGAAATATATTTTTTTTCGACGTGATTTGCATATATTAGAACAGAAAGAAACGCCATTTGTCAAAGATTTGTTTAAACCACCTTATTTTTTGTTGAGTATCGCCTAATTTATCGAAAAAAAAAATTCAACATTAATTAAAACTCTTTTATGTAGTATCCCCGGGGCTCAAGGGAAAAAGCGGGCGGAACCACCCCATGTTTAATACCAGATGAAAAAAAACCTGAGAAAACCTTTTCCTACATAATGTAGCTAAGGAATTTTAAAAACACGAATTTAAAGAAAAGATGGGAATAGTGATTGGGGTTTTTGTAATTAGACAGCATGACAAGGTTTGTTATATTTTAGCATAACAAAAAAACTCAGGAGGTAGGTAATTGCGTTTTGACTGCTTTAATGTTTTTCTAATAAAGAATATCTTCAAACTTGACTTCACTGTAGGTCTACACTGTCATTGTGAAATGTGGTTGGTTGGTGGTTGTCCTTGTTGATATTTGATGAACAGTCTGCGAAGGAGCCGGAAGCAATCAGCAGTGATAAAACCAGTCAGGGCTTCCTTGGTCTTTTTTACATTATTCGGATAAATAAAAACATACCTGATCAACACAACCAAACATTCTGTCTTGCGTTTACTCTTTTCTTTTCGTTTGAAAATCCACAATATCAACCTCTTATCAGTGTGGCTGGAATCCTTCAGATCCTTGGTTAGAAAAAGCTATACCTGTTTACTTTTTTCCTGCTAAATTGAACTTTACGGAAATTACTAGTTTGATAACAATATATTGTCCGATTAAGTTCGTTCAGAGTTCAAATAGAGTTCTATTAGTTTGTAGATCTTAAATAACGCTGTTTGTTTTACAGGGCGGGCGCCAACAACTTCTGCCCCACTCTGATGGTGCATTTGTGGTCTACCCCTGAGAACGAGTGGAGGTCGAGGTCTACGGAATTGAAATCAAACACATCGAACAGTTATTGAACACAATCAAACTTTACTGTGATTTCTCGGTTTGATAACTGTTCGATGCTGTTCGATTCATTCGATTAGTTCAATGAAATTCGATTAGTTCGATTTAGCCTGGAAATCCAAGCTCATATAATCTTAGAAAAAACAAAAAATACCTCACCTCACAAAGTTCTAAGATTATAGAGCTTGGTGCAGGTAGATTAGTCTGACACTAACCTGATAACAACTGTAAACCTTGAAGGCGCTTGGAATATACACTGAGGAAATAGTCCTCCCGCGGAAAATTCTACAACAAGAACTTGTTGTGTGCCAGAAGGTCACAACTGAATAGGACAACTTTTGCATTCCTAGTCCTCTTAGACAAACGCGTTTTTACAATTTTGAGATTGAATATTTGTCAAATTGGATTTTCACACACCCTTAGAGCTCACTGGTGTGGCGAACAACACAATCTGATTCAGGTCATCTTACACAGAATGTTATACGTCTGTGTGAAACCCTGTGACAGACTCTCTGAGCTTTGAAACCCAGGCAAACACGCATAATCATTACCATAAACTCTTTACAAGCTCTAAAGACTCAAAACTACTAAAAACCGCATAAAAACTCAGCCACATGTATTTAGACTTCCAGTCAACAGCCATTTGTTTCTAAAGAATATGTTTCCCTTTTCATTTGGTTTCCTTTTTTCTGCAGTAGCCTTTTCATAAATTATTATATATCTATATTGTAGATTATTTTCAACTGTTTATGAAATTGGTCTTCAGAAAGGCAGTTTGTTAGATAGTCTCTCAAAAAAAAAAGAAGTTTATTATTTCGCTTCTCTCTAAAGATATTTCACATATATTTTGTTAGCTATTTTTGTCCAATATCTTGGGGATGGATTTTTAAAGGTGGGGATGCCAAGAAGGGGGGGGGGGGGTCATTTAAAAAGGGAGGATCAGACCCCTTTCCGCACTATGCACATGATGGTAAGCTTGGGTAACACCCAAGCGACTTAAAGGAGCTCAGTATATTTTATATTATGGTTTTTATTGTTTATTATTTAAAAATGTTGGTGTATAAAAATAGTCAAGTACTAATAAACAGCCGTAATGACGCTGCAAACTCCGTAATTGTCATTTTTGAAGATCACCATTTGCAAACATCTTTATCGTGGTCAGCTTTCTTAATTTTTTAATATAATTCAATGTAAAATTTAAAAGAGTATTCCTAGTAGTGCGAGCGCAAACGCACCAAATCGGAAATCAAACCAACAAGATTGGAAAATCGAACCCAACTATCGCGATTAATCGGATTTATGCATACAAATGAAAACTCTGAGTTAAAAAAAACTCCTTAACCAGAGTTTATTACAACCAACATGACACTCAAATATTTACTATAATAAATCAGGGGGGGGGGTCCGTACTAGTTGTGGAGGCAGTGCCGGGTGGTGGTCTGATAAGGTAAGTAAAAAACAACTTAGTACATTGTACCAAGTGGTGGTCCTAATTAAAAAAAACATTTTTGCAACTTTGTATCAAGGGACTAAATGTGGTTCAATGCCAACTAGAGGCATCAAGTTAGTAGCTGCCTGTAATCAAAATCCTGAAAAATCACAAAATGTTCTTTTATACTCTTGACATCCAATTTTAAGAAATAAGAAATAGTTAAAGAAAAGTCTCTTTTGCTGTTTTCACAGCATGCTATCAGTGTCACCAGTTTGTTTTATTAATTTGTTTTTTCATTTTAGGTAAATCAATTTATAAAGTGAATAATATTTTCCAGCGAATTTATTTTTGATGTGGGTCAATTGTTGAATCTGTTTATTTCAGTAATTTTCATTTGGCTATAATTCGGTTTGCACTGATAGCTAGAGTGCATACCCTTTAAATAACTGAAAAAACAGTTATTTATCAACTTATGCTTGATTAAAGTTTATGTTGATGATGTTTCAAATTAAAGATTAATTAATTAGCTAAAATTTGTTTTTATTTGAAATTTTATTTCTTTTGATTTAAAAAAGATTGGCTTCAAAATGATAATTTGGCTTGACCTAACTTGACAGGAATTTTTACTGAGATATTGTTATTGAGAGTGGTACAGAGTGGTGCTGAGTGGTGTGGTACAGAGTGGTGTTGTAAAGTTTTTTAGAAAATTTAAAGGAGGTTTACCAGAAAGTACCATTACGAAGAAAAAAGGGTGGTATACCTATTTTGAGGGGGATATCAACTTAGTACAGGGTACTTAAGGGTGGTGTGTCATTTCTCAATGTTGATATCAAGATTGTACCGGGTACTAAGGGGTGGTATACCTAATTTAAGGGGTAAATTCAACTTAGTACCAGGGTACTAAGTCGTGGTGGTCTCAGATAAATTTCAAAAAACAAAAAAGTACAACTTTTCGGCACTGGTCCAGTACCACAACTTGGTACCCCCCCTGAATAAATGATAAAAAATTAAAATATTGAACAAAGTTTTGCAAGAACATTAGATTCAAATCATTTTGATTATAGTTAAATTTAGCACTTTCTGGGTAGTATGTAGTTTAAAAGTGGGGCGTGGGATACATAAAACATTTATCTGCTGGGTGTTAACGGGTAAGAATTAGGGGGGGGGGTTTGGTGGTTTTGAAAAATTTTCCAGGTAGTGTAGTATACTTTAAGGGTGGTGGGTATGAAATTTAAAAATTTGTTACGAAGTTTATATTATACACATACATACAATCTTTTAGTACACTTCCCCCCCTGTTTAATAAATTTTCTAATTATTCAATAGAGATCATTTCTCTTGTACATTTGAACTTTAAGTGCAGAAGCACGTAACTTTAAGTTATGTACTGAATTATTGAAAGACAACTTTTAAATTTTATTCAATAGATAAAAATAAGATATGGTACTATTGTAATACCCAAGGAAAAACTTTCAGATGGTCACCAAGCTATCAAGAAGTATACAAAATAAACCATGGGTAATATTCTCACAAAAGGAAATTCATCAAGACACAACACAAATCGTATATCAAACTCAACCGAAATAGATCCAGTGGAACACTTGGATTCGGTTAATAATCTTGAGGAAATTCGTGTTCCTGACAAAACATCAAAACATAAATCCAAGTCAATATCTTTGTTTACATTTTCCAAAAGAAGTTTCATACGGAAGACATCAAGTTTGCAGCCACAAAGTAATACTCAGAATATACCTTCAAATCCACTTGAACAGCTACGTGTTGAAAATGCAAATTTGAAAGAAGAGATTCTACGAATTACGGATAGGAATTTGGAAGAACATCAAGCTCTGAATAGTGAGGTATACAGGTTTTATTTCTTGATGGTTCAAAGTGTTTTAACTACCTCTTTTCACCAATAAAAGCTTTTCCTGATTGCGTTTAAAACTTTAATTGGAATAATTGAATATTTGTTAACTTTAATTGAATATGGGGGGGTTGTGGAAGATATAACATTTTTCAGAAATTTACTCCCCCGGACAGCAGGTCTAACCCCCCAGACAAGCATCAGTTGACCCCCCGGACATTCAAAATAACCGTTCAAACCGAGCAAAATTACTCCCAAATAGAGCAAGTTGACCCCCCCCGGACAAGACAAATTTTGTAGATTTTTCACTACCACCCGGACACTATATCCTTCACCCTCCCCCAATCTACGAACATTTTCTGGAAGAGCCCAATCCTTACTCTTTTAAATTATTAAAGAGACTTTCA
>NW_027103457.1:0-3148 GCF_902728285.1 Clytia hemisphaerica
ACACCGGATCTGTAAAATAATCAAAACAAACCTGTGAAATTCTTGGTATCATTCTTATCGAACAAGTTCATCCACAAACGAGAAGTCAGTAAACATTGCAATCCTTTCATTAAGAAACGCCAAATTACCGTGAGAGTCCGAAAGCCGACAGCCCAGCCTAATCCGACCCCCCAAATAACTGTTATGAAAAAAAATTCTATGTTACAAACATTCCCTCTCCAAGTTGAACGTAAACTATTGCTGAACTCTCGAAACAAACATCTAACAAGATAGTTGTAATGGCAAGATGTCAATTAATGTAATTAAAAGTGCAAGTTGTAAAAAAATTACCTTTATCTGGGATCAGTTGCGCATGGTAAAACGATAACAGTTTTGTAATAAAAGTGGACTTGGGCGGAAAAATACGAAACAACTTGGACTGGTTTCCATCAAGAAACAAACAGACTAAATTGTAAAAATGGCGCGAAGTTGAAAAAAGGGCGGATGCGGTAGCACTAATTTGAATAACAAACATCGAATCAATGAGGCGGCAACTATCATCGCCCTCTTTACCACCTATAAGTCCGGATATTTATTTGCGGAAGGCCCGCAATCGGATAGCTCTTCAATTAATTGTACTCTTTGACGACATATATTATCTTTACTAGAATAGGAGCAAGGTGTCATGTAATACATAATAATTGTAATATACGTCGTCTATATGTATCCTTACACAAAGTCCTAGCCCCGCAATCAAGCCAAGTGCCAGTGTAAAGTAATAGAAACCAGGCTTGATTACGTAACGTTTCAAAATGAGCACGCTCGTACACAGACCTCTTTTATATTTTCGTGTGCTTTGGAAAATCAAAACATCTCGTTACTTTTTATGATGCTGTTACTACTGTTGTCATTTATGACGTTGTGCATATTGCAATAAAAAAATATGTTTTGTTATAAGAAGCAATTATTGTTATTTGGTTCAATTGGTTCAATGTATCAAATCTCTCAGTTTAGTTGACACTTTGGTATCTTCGTTGCGTCACAGTGAAAGGTTTGTTTTTATTTTAGTTTGTATCTTTGAAAGACCCCATCGGCTTTAGGCTGGGCTGTCGGCTTTAGGACCTCTCACTGTATAAGCAGTTTTACACAACACACGAAACGCATGCAAACTTCCTCGTAACTTTCTCGTGTCCATCATTAAAATTTTACAACTTTATTACGCTTCAAGTCACGTGATAAAAATAATTTGCGCGCTTAGTCGACCTGGTTTCCATTTCCTTATTATTTATTGCAAGCACACGCTCTAGGCGCTAGGAGGCCGCGTTAAACTTCTAGGCGCCGCACCTAGCACACCCGGTCCTTTTCAAATTCATAAGGAAACCGGGTTCTTTTAATTATTTTCGGTTCACGGTAAAAAGGTCTACTAAAAAATTCCTCGCTGCAAAATGTTGTTGTGATTTGGGCATCTTCGTTGAAAGCATGCTAATTAGTTTTTAGTGATTACTACATCGTTAAAGTGTTCTTTTCAAATATAAGTAATAACAGTTCACATTTCTCATATTATATTAACAATCTGTGACGTGATAGAGAGAGAGTACAATTTAGTGATTCATTGATAACTTTGGTATGTATTTGTTTATGTTTGATTTTTTATTTCGAAGACCAGCCTACAGCTATGTCGAGATTGCAAGACGTATGTCGAGATTAGACGATCCTACGGTACCCTTCTATATCCACAATCCCAAATATCTCAACAACCAAAGAAGCTTTTTAAATTCTGATTGACCCAAGGAAGGAGTAGACAAGAAATTATATTGGATAGTCTGTGAGCAAGGCAGGATGTTCTGCCAGTGTCTGGAAAGGAGGGAAATGTTACGCCAGACCCAACCTAACTCGGAAAAGTTAAAGGCAGCAGATCTCAAACCTCTAATCTACGCCGGAGATATCAGGCGCACAAGCCGCAATTTCCAGACTGGATGTTCTGGACCAGACGTTACTAATAATCAATAAAATCGATTATTGATTAAAATCGATAGCTAATCGACAATTAATCGATTGATTAAAATATTGACTAAAAATGATAATCAATAGCTAATCGATACTCACAATTTTTTAGCACTCAATTAAATTATCACCATGGATTTTTAATCGATAATATCGATGAAACTCAATATCTAATTGATATAATCGATATCTTATATCCGGCTAGTTCGAAACGCAGGTCACAGGTCAACAGGTCACAGGTCACAGGTCAACAAAGTGCAGACCGGAAAAAAGATAATAAGATCATAACATATACATAACATAACATCAATACATAACACATTAAATTACAAAAAAGTAATACATTTTTTAGATATAAAAATGAATAAAAAACAAAAACTTGCTTAAAAAATATAACAGAATCATAAAATCTGATGCAAGAAAAAGAAAAAAAAAACGAATATTTATAATACAGAATGTGATTGGGTGTGTGAATGGATATAAACGGCACCAATCAGAAGCTTGTGAGGTCCCTAAGAGAGGTGTTTTAGAAGGATTAAGTAATCATCCAATGGTTATTTTAATGCTTATGACAATTTTGACAAAAAACAGAATCACAAATATCATGTCTTAAAAAGAGAAAAAACACCAAAAATAAATCCGAAATAATATGGATATAAAACTGACACAATCAAAGCTTGTGAGTTCGAGGAAAGGGGAGTTTTAGAGCGATGATTTTATTATATGTAACCATCATATAACAACAAACAACATACAATATTAATATACCTTTTAGTATAGTAGGGTTTTTTTTTGGTCTGCGTTATACCTGGCGCAACTGCGAAAGATGATAAAGGCACAATGCTAAATTTTGTGTGTGAAATGGTTTTATATGGATGAAATTGCTTGAGAATTATGTTTTTGATAATTCTTTGTGTTTTCCAAACATTTTCCTCTGCAATGACATTGATTAGAGTCAACCTGTCATCACTGACCTGTGACCTGTGACCTACGACCTGTGACATGTGACCTGCGTTTCGAACTAGCCGTCTTATATCTGATCGATATAATCGATACTCACAATTTTTTAGGCACGGATTATTTATAGATTCTCGTTTTTAATCGATAATCAATTTTATCGATTAGTAACGTCTGGTCTGGCTGGGAGTTTTTGGGCTTTGACAAA
>NW_027103457.1:3158-39413 GCF_902728285.1 Clytia hemisphaerica
TGAATGCTAAAATTTTGCTACAATGTCAATTGCACAAGAATCAATTAAGAAGCGAGCAATCAGTGAATGGCGATCGAATTTTTAAGAGCTTAGTCATAAGCTGATTAAATTATTTCAATTTGGAATAAAACGAAACCGAAAAAAACTAAAATTAAAATGCTATTCTTATGTGAAATCGTTGACTTTCTTTGAATCAACCAATCACCAAAATTCAAAACCTTCAAGGGTTATGGATTGTAATCTTATGAAGACGATGCTTATGAGAAAAATAAATATACCCACATTTTGCACAATCTCTAACTTGCTTTGAATGAACCAATCGCTGAAAATCAATACCCCTTGAATTAAAAGTTATGGATTGTATTCTTATAAAGATGATGCTTATAAGAAAAATAATATGCTCACATTTGCACAATCCCTAACTGCATTGAAGAACCAATCCCGAAAGTCACTACCCCTTGAATCAAAAGTTATTGATTGTATTCTTATAAAGATGATGCTTATAAGAAAAATAAATATGCTCACATTTTGCACAAACCCCAAGTTGCTTTGAATGAACCAATCGCTGAAAATCAATACCCCTTGAATTAAAAGTTATGGATTGTATTCTTATAAAGATGATGCTTATAAGAAAAATAAATATGCTCACATTTTGCACAATCCCTAACTTGCATTGAAAGAACCAATCGCCGAAAGTCAATACCCCTTGAATCAAAAGTTATTGATTGTATTCTTATAAAGATGATGCTTATAAGAAAAATAAATATGCTCACATTTTGCACAAACCCCAAGTTGCTTTAAATGAACCAATCGCCAAAAGTCAATACCCCTTGAATCAAAAGTTATTGATTGTATTCTTATAAAGATGATGCTTATAAGAAAAATAAAAATGCTCACATTTTGCACAAACCCCAAGTTGCATTGAAAGAACCAATCGCCGAAAGTCAATACCCCTTGAATTAAAATTCATAGATTGTATTCTTATAAAGATGATGCTTATAAGAAAAATAAATATGCTCACATTTTGCGCAATCCCTAACTTGCTTTGAATGAACTAACGGCTGAAAGTCAAAATTAAAAGTTATGGATTGTATTCTAATAAAGATGATGCTTATAAGAATAATAAATATGCTCACATTTTGCACAATCCCTAACTTGCATTGAAAGAACCAATCGCCGAAAGTCAATACCCCTTGAATCAAAAGTTATTGATTGTATTCTAATAAAGATGATGCTTATAAGAAAAATAAATATGCTCACATTTTGCACAAACCCCAAGTTGCTTTGAATCAACCAATCGCTGAAAATCATTACCCCTTGAATTAAAAGTTATGGATTGTATTCTTATAAAGATGATGCTTATAAGAAAAATAAATATGCTCACATTTTGCACAATCCCTAACTTGCATTGAAAGAACCAATCGCCAAAAGTCAATACCCCTTGAATCAAAAGTTATTGATTGTATTCTTATAAAGATGATGCTTATAAGAAAAATAAATATGCTCACATTTTGCACAAACCCCAAGTTGCATTGAAAGAACCAATCGCCGAAAGTCAATACCCCTTGAATTAAAATTTATAGATTGTATTCTTATAAAGATGATGCTTATAAGAAAAATAAATATGCTCACATTTTGCGCAATCCCTAACTTGCTTTGAATGAACTAACGGCTGAAAGTCAAAATTAAAAGTTATGGATTGTATTCTAATAAAGATGATGCTTATAAGAATAATAAATATGCTCACATTTTGCACAAACCCCAACTTGCTTTGAATGAACCAATCGCCGAAAGTCAATACCCCTTGAATCAAAAGTTATTGATTGTATTCTTGTAAAGATGATGCTTATAAGAAAAATAAATGTGCTCACATTTTGCATAAACCCCAAGTTGCATTGAAAGAACCAATCGCCGAAAGTCAATACCCCGTGAGTTAAAAGCTATGGATTGTATTCTTATAAAGATGATGCTTACAAAAAATGCACAATCCCTAACTTGCATTCACCTGGACAACAGTACCATCGGTGAGTGCAGCATTGCATCCATCATTGTATTGACCAGCACCATTGATTCCATCATTGCATTGACCAGCACCATTGATTCCATCATTGCATTGACCATCACCACTGATTCCATCATTGTATTGACCAGCACCATTGATTCCATCATTGCATTGACCAGCACCATTGATTCCATCATTGCATTGACCAGCACCATTGATATATCATTCATTGACCCATCATTCCCCATTGATCAAGCACCATTGATTCCATCATTGCATTGATCAGCACCATTGATTTCATCATTGCATTGATCAGCACCATTGATTCCATCATTGCATTGACCAGCACCATTGATTCCATCATTTCATTGACCAGCACCATTGATTCCATCATTGCATTGACCAGCACCATTGATTCCATCATTGCATTGACCAGCACCATTGATTCCATCATTGCATTGACCAGCACCATTGATTCCATCATTGCATTGACCAGCACCATGATTCCATTGATTGTCCATTGACATTGCATTGACACCATTGATTCCATCATTGAATGATCCACATCACCATTGATTCCATCATTGCATTGACCAGCACCATTGATTCCATCATTGATTGACCAGACCATTGATTCCATCATTTGACATTGACCAGCACCAGCATTGATTCCATCATTTCATTGACCAGCACAATTGATTCCATCATTGCATTGACCAGCAACATTATTCCATCATTGCATTGACCAACACCATTGATTCACCAAGCCGTCAAATCTTCCAGTTTATTCACAAACACCAATTTACAATAAAAACGATTGGATTTATTATCTCCACAGTCATATTCACCAGAACGATCAGATCCTACTCTACAATCATCTTGAATAGATTAACCAAAGTCGTTAGGTTCTCCCAAAATCACCGGGTTCGACACCTCAGGGCCACCATTTTCAGCTTTTTCCCCATCGTTACTTCGTTACTTTTTCGTTACCCCTCGTTACTTGCGTTACTTCATCGTTACCGACCGTTACTTTATCGTTACCTGTCGTTACCTACCGTTACTTGTCGTTACCTATCGTTACCTATCGTTACCTACCGTTACCACTTTTAGTAACAACGTGAATATGTTAGAAAGCATTTCTATAAAAATCAGCTCAATACAGTTTCCTTCTTCTGAAATATTGATAAAAAAGTTGATGCAATCAGTTTCGAAATTAGACGTCCAGTCTGCGACCGACAAAATCAAAACAAAAGTAAGAAAAAGAAGACTCTACATTGCGATCAAAACATTCCAGGCACAGAGAGAAAAAAAGAAGACTTTACATTGCGATCAAAACATTCAAGGGGCATGCCTGCGGTCTTCAACTTGACAGCTCCAATACGAAGTTTCTAGCTCCGGATTGAAATAACAAAGGAAACCGGTATATTGAATCTCCGGGTAGACATAGAAAATTCCCGCGTTTTTATCAAATGAAGACTCTCCATAGACCGCCACTTTCAAAACAAAACAAAAACAAACTTTAGAAAAAAATGGCGACTTGAAGAAAAATTCTGAAAAAACATGCCGAAGGGAAATGTAAGTGAGTTATTTTAAAACAAAAGAATGAGTGCAAATAAATTTAATACGCGAAAGCTTATGAGTTTTTTTATCACCCTGATCAATTAATATGACCTTACCTGCAAGTAGAGCACTTATTTTCTCTTTTTAACGATCGGTCGCAGACTGGTACGTCGGTCGGGAACTGGGCACTAGTACCGCTCGCTTCGAAAGTTTTTTATTCTAAGAAGATCGCCTCCAATAAAAAATCAAAACAAACACGAAGAACATGTTAAAAGTTGTCTAACTGTTGGTTGAAAAGGATTTTCAAAAAAGTTAAAAGTAAGTGATAAATTTGAATGCAAAAATTTCGGTCGCCAACTGGGCAGGGTACTCTATTTCTACCATATGTGTAGATATGTAAAAATCGTAAATCTACCATATGTGACTTTCTGTCATAACATGTCACGATAAATGTCATGTCACTCTGCCACGACCGTGCGATTTGCGCTAAGTCTGTACCTTCCTGTCCGAAATCATTTTTCGCATATATCTCATTAAGGTTAAATGTTAGTAATTTTTTTCTTTTTTCATCAGATACAGGTTGGTGATGGTACACTTTCTGCAAAATTTCATGTTTTAACTGTCTATCATTAGTCTGCAATTCATAAATTTTGTGTCAATTTTTCCTCGTTTTGGCAATTTTTAGCAAAAAAGTGCTTTGGTTTTATGGTAGCACTTTCTTTCCAGAAAGGTATTTGACCTAGAATTTTGATTTTCCACATAGGGAATTTATTCATGTGTTTTTCTACAAAAAAAGTGTTTTGAAACCTTTTTTCCATCTTGCTCTCAGCAGTGAATTTCTGTTTACGTCCATTTTGACACCAAAATGTGTCCTGTCCGAAATCATTACACATTGAGGAGCTTATTAAGAGTGCTTATTGAAGGTTTTTTAAGTTTGAGAGTATGTTCAATCTGTATGTGTTTGAAAATCTGCCAAAAAGTATAATTTCACCATCAGGTTACCATTCTATAGGTCCCAGTGCATAGGTGATTGGAAGTGACACCAAAAAATATCCTGTCCGAAATCCCGATAAGATTGACGATATTTCTGAAATTCTGTAGGGTAGAAAGATTTGAACGGCTGAATATTGTAACCTAGGATAGAGCATATTTAAATTGAGTTAATCTAAGATTCAAAGCACATTAGATTTGATTTTGGGTGTGCTAGAAAAGTCCCGTCTGAAATCACTTGTCCCGTCCGAAATCATAAATTTTATATCTCTTTTAGCTTAAAGCCGGTTGATTTATTTTCATTCCATAGAGTGTCCCGGGCAAGTTTATGGTAAAAAAGAAGCTCTTGATTTATAATAAGTCTAAGTAAATGTTGTTTTTTTGTCATTTTAACACAGCGATTTGTGCTAAATCTGTACTGTCCCGTCCTAAATCATTTTTCGCATATATCTAGGCCTTAAAAGGTGGTGTCAAGGTACATTTCCATGAAATATAGGCTATAGACTTTCATAAAAAACAGAGTGATGTTTAAAAAATTAACTTTATTTTTCATGATTTCGGACGGGACACGGTACAGATTCAGCGCAAATTGCCCGACCATAGATTTATAAAGCCTGAAGGGCTAGATGGTGCTTTAAGCTTTTCCAAGCAAAAAAAAGTGAATATCGCAAAAAATATTGCTGCCATTGTTTTCGAAAACCTGCAAGGCTTCTGATTTCCTACCTAACCTCGGCACACTTTTCAGCAAAAGCAATCTATCTAGCCCTTCGGGCTTTATAAATCTATGGCCACGACCACGATGTGGACCCTCCTTGTCTTTCAGTCATGGCAGATTAAAAACACAATCAGAAAATGAAAGCTTTGTTTGTTACAAACAGAGTGGAAAAAATCTTTTGTCTATTAGTGCTCCCAAGGTTACCGATTTAATTTGTCTTTGAAATTAATTAGATTATAATTAGTTTTTAGTGTTTGTACAGCAGTGTTTTTTTTTGCAGTCCAACATAGGTTGAGTTTTTCAAACCTCAGCGTTATACCCTCTTAATTCTGCTCCACAACAACTGAATAAACCTTCCATAAAAGCTTAACATTGATTGCTTTTGATTTTGATATTCTTTTCTCTAGGCATCTGCATATCGAAAAGGGGCCTTGATGAATAAAAAGAAAGGTATGACCATTTTATCTAGTGCTGCAACTTTTTCCATTTTTAACAATACCAAGTTGTTTACAATTTTTGTCTTGGCTATAAACTAGGGTATTGGCCAAATGCAATTAATCAAAGATTTACCGTACTTACCTATATAACAATCCAATAGTTCCCTTTTTAACAATCCAAAAGCATCAAAATTGCAAAAATTCAGATATTGCTGCAGTAAAGCCACTTTTTTGCGAGTTTGGCGCTTTTGATTATTAAGGGAACTATGGATTGTTATAGGTAAGTGCGGTATTATAGTTCTCGATCAGAATTATAAAACTTGCTTGTGTTACATCATTTATTGTTGCACATGTTATGTTAAATATTTTATAGAAAAGCAGGTATATACAGACTCTTGACAGTTTTAAGTTACAAGAACTGGCTTTTGGATAAACCATATGCAAAGAATGGTGTTCCTGGCTTAGAATTCTGCAAAAGTCTGTTATTTGCTGACCACCTATAAAATTTGAAAAGTAATATATAAAAATCTTTTACAGGACCTAAACCAGAGCTGACAGAAGAACAAAAACAAGAGATTCGAGAAGCATTTGATTTGTTTGATTCTGATGGTTCAGGAACTATTGATGCCAAAGAGTTGAAGGTTTGTTTGATTAAATTTAAAATGCGTTTTTTTCTCATTGGATTTTGCAGATAGAAAAGAAAAAAATTATTAAAGAGGATCTACTCAGGGATTAATATTTTTGTTTGTTAACTGTTGTTAAAAAAGTGTAAGTCTTCATGCATACTTCTAAATGGATAATTGAAAACGACGATGACCATAACATATTTTGCTTAGTATTTTGAATCTAATCTTGAAGTCCAGATCCTGCACGCCTGTAGAATTGCCAGAAAATTGCATTTTAAAATACACTTATATTTTCTGATTTTTGTGTTATAGGTAGCAATGAGAGCATTAGGATTCGATCCCAAGAAAGAGGAGATTAAAAAGATGATATCAGACATTGATAAGGATGGATCAGGCACTATTGACTTCAATGAATTCCTTGTCATGATGACCTCTAAAATGGTATTTTTTTGGTTAGATGTTGTACATTAAAAATCACCATTGTACTACAAATAATTTTGCACCAGTTTGCACTCGCTTTTTATTTTGGTGATTTGCCTGGCCAGTGTAGTGATAAAAAATTTGTTTACTTAAAATTAACCAAAATTATCAATATATTTTAACCGAGGTCGCAAAAATATTATTCATCCACTAATAAAAAACATAACCGGCGAGAAAAGGGAATTTAATTCCCTATCCTTGCAGATCCTGGATGATTTTCGAAATCCTTTTTGTCCCCTAAAAGTCAGCTTTCTACTGCAGAAAGGTTTCTCTCATCCAATGAATTGATTTTAAATCGCCCCCATTGATCCACGAGGAAAAAACACAAGCAGACTGCTTAAAATCACATAGAATTATTATTAAATCTTATTTCAGAGTGAAAAAGATTCGAAAGAAGAAATCTTGAAAGCTTTCAGATTGTTTGATGACGATAACACTGTAAGCTTCTTTTGCCTTTACTCACCTGTCTTATCCTATCCTTGTACACCTTTTCGACCGTAGTCAGGCGCGTGCTACTTTATTATTTAATTTACCACCCTAAACTCGAGCCAATCCTTTTCTTACACTTTTTTCTATTGTCTTTAGGTGCTATAAAAAGACTGGGACGGTTTTAGGGTGGTAAAACGAACAAAAAAATGCCCGCGCGGTAATTGGCGGCTACGGTCAAAAAGGTGTATTATATTTTCGTAAAGAAAATTTGCAAGCTGATTACATCATATAGTCCAATATTATTTTTTAAATAAATTATAAATTTGTTTTAGGGACGAATTTCGTTCAAGAATTTGAAAAGGGTAGCAAAAGAATTAGGTGAAAATTTAACGGATGAAGAACTACAGGTAGGCTCGATAAAACGAATAAAATGTACTAATGTGCTGTATACGTAATGTATACTAAATGTCGAAGAATCGTATATTAATGAAAAGAAAGTATGAAAATAGTAATTTTTGTTTCCTGTAAAAACTCGCCTTGCTAGTTGTTCATCATTTTACGATCCAGCATTTCGAAGTTTTTTGAATGTCAGGAAGTCAGGATTCTATCTTCGTACCCTCTTTCATTTTATGCTTTTCTTAAAATGTCAGAAAGCCTGAGCTAAAATAATTTCTTGTGGGTCGTATTCTGTTACTGGTAGTTATCTCTGGAAATCACTAGATAGATGGTTTTTCGCCGTCAAAATTTTTGAATTTGGACTACAACTGGTACTACTACGCGCTAAATTTTTAGACTGCTACTTCAGTAGAACTAGTATTCTTACAATCAACTTTCTTGAATTTCTTACACATTATACATGACGTTTAAAAGGAACAAATTGCTTCCTACAATTGAAAGTTTTTATTTTCAATGTTTTTTTCTCCTACAGGAAATGATCGACGAAGCGGATCGAGACGGAGATGGTGAAATAAACGAAAATGAATTTCTTCGTGTCATGAAGAAAACGTCGTTATATTGATAGTGAACATGTTGTAGTGACGATTAAGATAGGCTAGTTTAATAATATATTGTATATCAATAGTGTAGATAGTGTAATATTTATGGCCTAGAGAATTAGCGAGTATAAACAATCTAGATAAAGATATTATTAATAATGAAAAAAAGTCATCATTAAAGGTCATCCTCACAAAATCAATCTTCGAAGTATGTTTGTTAACAATACTCGACAAAATGGTTTACGGACCGTAATGTACTAAGAAAAGAATTTTTTGTCATATTATGAATAAATTTCCTTCTGTAAACGATTTTCCTTTATTGTTCGGAATATTGCAAATGAGACTGGCAATATATTGAGGACACCCTATCAATATAATGTGATCACTTTGCAATTTGCCGTCACTCACAAATATATTAAGGGCCTTTAGCATCTAGGACGGCGACTTCAATGAGGACGTAAAGTAAATCTTGAAATCAAATAGCAAATTTTATTCAATTTTACATATATTTAATATCATATGAACAAAGCTTAATTCAGTCAAGATTATGTAAAATAATACCTAGCTGCGATCCTTATATCAATCCCCTAAGGAATTTCTTTCTGTACAATCTTGCCGTATTAGATGCTAAAAGTCCCTATTGTGTAGTGTATAGTAGCTCTTATTAAGTGCTTCAGGCTTCAGGCTATGGTTGAGTATATGGTTAGTTTCTCGTCATCAACAGGGTTGAATACATTTTGTTTTGTTTTTTATTTTTTATTTTCACTACAGAATGTTCTTTTTAACGATAAATTTATCAAAAAATATGATGGTATAGATTTGTAAATATTTTTTAAGTTTCCAGTAATCAGAAAAATTTTGGTTTGTTTTCAAATTGAGAAAGACATTTATTTTTAAACATATTTTTTGTTCTGTCCAGATTTGATATTGAGCAGATGTTCTATGTTCTGCTAGTCTGATAACATTTTTCTGTTGAATTTTCAAATCGTTTAATTCAAAAAAAAAAAAATCGACCCTCACGGTGAGATTTCTTGATAATGCTTGTCCATTACTATGTTCAAGGTCAGATTTTCCAAAATTTTGTCCGAAATGCTTCGTTTTTCTTACTTTTCACACCCTTGGAGTCGACCCTTACAGTGCACTTTGAGAAGCCTAAAAAAACGACCCCTCTTAAGAGCCGCATGCCGAAAATCTTTCCTTTTTTTAAAACAAAATTTCTGACCTCGTCGAGGTGAAGCCTTTAGATATTTACATGATTTTAATGCTCTATTATTCGAACAACTTAAATTTCCGACTTTCAAGATTTCAAGATCGAATAAAACAGTAGGGTAACCGTACCAACCGAGTAATTAATTTGTTTATCACAAAAGTATGAGTCACCTTCTGATGACTCATGTCTCAGCTTGGGGGACTTTGACCCATTTTTACTTGTTTTTACTCTCTAAACAAAAGAAATAATTAATTCAGATTGTCATTCAGACATCCGGCCAATTAGTGAAGGTGGTTAAGGGGGTAGTCATATGAGATTTTGAAAATTGGTGAAAAATTTATCAATTTCGGGATTTAAGGCTTTTTAGTATCCTTTATCCTTCCTGAACATACCCTGAAAATTTCAAGGCCGTAGCATAAATATCTGCCGATATATAGGGTTTCTTATGAGCCCTGGTATACAATTTTCTCCTTAGCAACGGTAAATCGCATCCGTTGCTAGGGCCTCATTTCCGTATGGCTGCTCTAAACATAGCATCATGACATACCAAATGAAAGCTCTTTTTACGCCCTTTTTGGGCGTCTAAGTCAATACCGCCTTTTTTCCCCGGGATTTCTAAATATGACGTAATTAAAGATGGTAACCGAAGAAGTGGTATTTTCAAAAACATTCACATTTTGGAGGCAGTCAGCTGTGTTTTTGACATGGAAAACTGAGCTTATGTATTGTTTTGGATTGAATTATGATATTATTGAATGTTTCATTTCATTTCTCACATCTGGGAAAGCTTTGGAAGCCTATAATTTGAGTGAAAGCAACAATTTGATTCTGCGAACTGATGTTTTCGAGCAGTAAAACTTGTACACCGAAAAAACTTTTCAAAGTGATGGACTATAGACTATGAACCATGGTATGAATAAAGTTTGAAACAAGGAACTAAACACATTCAATGATGTATCCATTATGAGTCTTAAATCCAGTGGAAATCTAGTCTTTGATGAATCGTGGCACTCATGGCGCCAGGAGGCGATCCTGGAAAATTGAGTAAAACTATGCATGATTGACGTTCAACCTGAAGACACGTTTCCCTAAGATCAACACTGAAATTCAACTGTAAATGATATAAACAGATTTGAGAGAGCACAAGGATGATATATTTTGTTGGCAATATGTTTTTTGACGAGAAAATGCACTTTTATTGACTTAAAGCCATGTTTACGCGTTGTACGCAGAGTTGACGCAAAATACTTGGAGATTCCCGGAGCACGTGGAAGGCCATTTTTTTCAAAAAACTTGGACTATTTTAGTATTTCCAGTACCTTTTCAACATTAAAAGTAATGTGTCAATCCATTTTGGTCAACCACAGCAAAAATTTTGTAAAACGGTCTATGTACCGCAGAAAAATTGAGAAAAACCTCTATTTTTAACTTTCTGCGCCGTTTTCTCAAAACAGGTTTTAGGGGGTTTTCCCGCACCTTGTCAGCCTTTTCTCAGGATTGAGAAAAGCTATTGACTTGAAATTTTCAGGGTAGTTTTCCATTATGGTAAGCCTCAGGATGAATGAAGCAGTTTTTCAAAAAAATAATTTTCTGACTTTTAAACTGAAAAAGTACAAATTTTAGGTTCCAGACCCCCTGGCTTGAAATTTTGAAAAATTTTTCCACTCATTCTGGAGACTTTCATAATACTAACCTTCACCAAAAAAAATTTTTTGAATAGCTTTCTTAGCTTTTCTTAAAAGGTTGACACAATATTTTTATAGCTTTTACCCCCTGGACGATATTACCCCCGTCTTTGCTATTTTTAGAATTTTTTTTTACTTTTTCATATCCTTTATAGTTGTGCTACAATTGTGGAAAGTTTCATTGAAAAATATTTACTACTTCACAAGATATAACAAAAACTTTAAAAAATGACATTTCAAATTTCTCATATGACTACCCCCTTAAAGCAGAGAAATCAAAATAATTATTTTTTTTTGGTTTCCGTTCCCACAAGTTTTGAATAAAATTACGTTCATTTATTAACGTGAGAAAATTATGAATTGCTGTAGATAATTTTCCTTGGTCGTTCTTCAATGCACTCCATTCTGTGGGGTAAAGAAAGCTCTCCGCACCTCATAAAACTTTCTGATTGGAAATTAAATCGATAGGTCGGGAACATAAAAGTTTTAAAGAGGACTTGAGTTGTTTTTTTAACAAGGTTGGATTGCAGAAGAAGTCCTCATTGTGTATAAGATCTTTGGAGTGATCTTCCAATGTGGAAAAGGCTGTGACAATTTGGAGTTTCAAAATAGTCAGCTAACTATCTTGTTGTTATAGCAAATCTGTAAACTTGTGGTCAAACCAGAATCAATTAACTTGTCCTTTCATTAATAAATTTCATTTTAATTAAAAACCTTATGGGAGTCAATTAGAATTTACGTTAATAGCAAATTTTAACTAGCTCCTGGTTTCGCTACAGAATTGTGTCAATTTTGAAAAGATTAAAGTTGAACGTATGGTTTGTCATTTTAGTTAATTGCTGTCGGTCAAAAAGTAGATTAATGACCTTATTTTGAGGATAGTAATTTATCATTTTAATGGCTGACATGTGAGGTCATTTTACCAATTTGTGCGCTGGCTTTTGATCGTACTTATTTTATTGATTTGGCTCCCACACCTTAATGCTTTTTACATTGCTCAGATTTTTGCAAATACAAATGCTCTTGCTTTCTCTTTATTCGCCAGAATATTCTCTTTTGAAAAATCAATTTCTGGGACTCCTGTGATCCGAAAGTTCATGTTTAAGGAGGTGGCACGGTATTTGGTTTCAAAATCCTTACCAGAAACAGTTCGACCAATAGAACGCCTAATTTTTGCTTTTGTGTTTTTTTTTTCGTAGTATAAAAGATTAGCTCGATTTAAATTCTCTCTGCAAACGGTAGGTAATCAAAGTCTCATATAGCGCTGGGGCCACTTATAGCTTTTTGATAGACTGGTTGGCGCTGAGAAGTGGCTCAGTGTGGCTTTGCTTGAGGTGGTAGCAAGTCCATGCCACTAGATCCAGTCCCTTTTTAGAGAAAAACAAACATAAAACCATGAACAATGAACCAATTTTTTTTCATTCAAATTTTGGAGGTTTACAATATATTTCATTGTTTTGTTGCTTTCTTATAATTTTTGAAAAATTCAAAATGGCGAAATCCTCTAATACTTCACAGCGCCATCAAAATCATCAGAAAGCAAAGTTCAGTCAGAAGTAGACTCTAGCCTAAGTCTCCTATCGATCACAATACAATAAAATGCAATAAGTTGGGTGGAAAATCTTCTTGATGATCGCAGTAGTAGTCCTTGCTTTTTAGAATCAAAATCCACATAAGAGAATTCCATAGTGTAAGCAAATTGGGGTTTTCCATTAAAATCCATGCAAGGGGGTATTCTTTTCATACATTAAACGTGACGGTAGACGGACTAAAATTAGTCTTTTACCCCAAGAAATTTTAGAATAAATTTGTAAACCCCGAAAAAAATGAAAAAAAGCACTCCTATTGACCCCTTGGCAATTTTTGTCCATCCCATGTATGGATATAAAATGAAATGGTCCATTGTACGAAGCTGTCCAGAAAGTTCTCCCCGCGCTGAATTTCAAGCTGGAAATACATGATCATATAAATGGGGGAGGCGTACGGGGGTCGCAGACACCGAAATACCGACGCATATTTCTTGGATTACCGTCAACACCGACAGCAAAATTTGCTAAAATCCTTAATTTTGTCACCGCATGGCATGTTTGACACCGAAATACCAAAAGGGTTAATACCGTCACGCCGTCATCTATATGGGATAGACATCCACCATGGGGAATCTACTGGGTGGGCAATTCACAAGTGGGAATTTTCAGGGAATCCTGCACGAATACTATAACGAATTTACATTATATAGCAACCGATAAAACATTCGAATTACAATGCATGGCTAATGATAAGACCTCATCTTGAATCAAGCTCAAAAACCTTGAAAGATAGTTCTTAAAACGGAAGATATGTGTCAAAGGTAAGTGGAAAAGTAGCGCCCTTCTCTGTCTTTGGGTAAACAGATAGACAGACAAGCTTTTAATAGCTTTAAGATATCAGGATCAAGTTACCTTAATGACACATACTCGGTGGATTTACAATTACGCTCCCTGAATTACTGAGCGAAATATTTTTTTGCGAATTAATTTATCAAGGGCTTATTCATCATGCTTAAGGATTGAGTAATCAAGAAATCATTTCTAACTTTTGGAAAGAAGTTGCCAGGTGGGCAATGTTGAAAACATCGATTGCGGTCTGTTCAATACCCACATTTAGAAAAACGTGACTTTTTAAAATGCTTGTAAATCATATTCAATTAAATTTAGTCGCCATGCAAACTACTTTGTATAAAATTTACGCGGCCTCAAGAAACTTGTTTTTCCAAACCAGAATAATTGAGACACACCGCATTCCTCAAATAATTTTGAAATAAATCATAGAAAAGTTACAAAACAGATTCGCCACAAAGACGTGTTATTATGCCAAGTATCTTATCAACCAAAAACTAAACCAAACATGTTTTGCACTTCTAAGCAGAATTTTAAAGATGATTTGATATTTTAAACTAAGTAGAATTTTGAACTACCTTTAAACGTTACTGTGGTTAGTAGCTATGCCCACGTCAAGGTTCTATAAAACGACCGTTAAATCACTCAGAAAAATTATATTTCATCTTCTCAACAAAGTTAAAAAGTGGAAAAGTCAAAGAAAACGTAGTATTTTATTGATTGATCGCTAAGAAGGCCTTCCTAGCTTAGAGGGGAGAGGAGCGTATGGTTTTTTACCTTTTTTCCAGTATGTCGGTGCCAAAATAATGGTTTTAGTATTTTTTTGCTGTCAGTATTGACGGTGATCCGAAAAATGTGTTGGTATTCCTTTGTTCGAAACCCCTGCTTGCCGTACTCACCCATAACAATCTAAAAGCTCCCGCAACAATCAAATGCGTAGAAACGAAAAGACGAAAAAGACGAAGTTTGGGTGGTACTGCGGTACAAAACCAGATTGGCGCTCTATTCAAGATAAAGTTCTCGCAGAGTTTTTTTCTTTTAGCCAGCCAGCTTGGCTCGTCTCTCGATTTTTTTGGAAATTTTAATTTTTAGCGGAGATGTTTTTATTTGATTGTTAAGGGAACTTTTGGATTATCATAAGTAACTCAAAACTTTATACCCCATGTCTCACCAATTTGATCTGGCTTTAAAACCGATATTTCGGACTCAAATAGCCTGATTTCCCGCTTCGAAAAAGAACGTAATTTCTGAAATTTGATACAAATTTGCTTACATGGGTAAACGCACTATTGATAGATTCAAAAATAAAATATTCAAGATGATATATGTTTTTGAAAAGTGTATTTTAAAATTTTGTATTAACCGTATTCCTTTCTAAATTTCTGTCTTATAAATTAGAATTCCACAAAAAATGTCCTTTATTTTTAATATATATCTTACAAAAATAAGAAAAAATTGAAAAAGATATTGAAACCTAAAGTTTTAAATTTTTTTAGCTTCAATAAAGATCGTATTTACAAATTGATTGATAAAATTTTTTAAGGGTTGCTGTTTTCTACAATAATCTTTTTGCTCTTCTACAACGTGGAAATTGCGATATTTTTGCTAACGTCAGCAATTAGGAAGTAAAGTCTCAAATATTCAGTTTAGGTTANTTCCACAATATGCAAAGCTGAGTTGTTTGAGCCAGGCTGAATACGGTTGTTCGTTTTGAGATTGTCCGGAAATTGCTTTAGGCGTCCTTTGACACGCCCACCACCACCAGACTACAGAAAGTAATAGGAAACAAATAAACCGTTGTATAGTCTATATTAAAGTGAAGAAATAAGAAGAAAAAGTAACTCTCTCATACAATCATGCCGATCAGTGAAAAATCCAAGATCTGGCTCAGGTTTGACTGTAGTTTTCGTTTCTTGCTTAGATGTGATTCTTGTTTCACACCATGTTCTTTTGCATGTGTTTGTTGAGCAGTGCTGGTTGAATGAAACCTTTGTCACAGTGAGGGCATTTGTGTGGTTTATTCTCGTTCGAAATATGCTTGAAGTAATGAACCTTCCACGTATCTGTCCGCTTCATGTTGACTTCTTTGCTACAGATTTTGCAGGCCAAAAAATCTTGACATAGGGATTCTCAAAGCTTTCTACATATTTGACAGCTCCTGCGTTAGTAGTCGACGAGATTCCAGCTCCTGGTGGAGGATTCAAGCCTCGGTTTTTCTTCTAAAAATATCAATAGTCCTCGGGTGGAGTAATGTTCTTATTACTGGGTTTGTTATGTTCTTATGCAGCATCAACTCTCTCATAAGAGACATTCAAAATAGAGGATTTTTCTATAAAACTTTGTATAAAACATTCCATATAAAAAGGGGTTTATATCCAAATAATATACTTTTTAAATTACTCTTCGAGTCCTTGGAGCTTATTACCTATGTTGTTAGCGATGGTATCCATTGAAAGCTACCTTCCATTTGAATGGCATGGTAGGGACTGACGGCAGAGGCTGAAATTCCTGTTTGACAGCAATGTTACCATCTCAGCCTTGACACCTGGTCACCAGACTGCTTAGTATTAGTTGGAGGAGGAGCTACCTCTGGATGGTGTTTAACAATATGGTTTTTCAAAACGATCACCACGGATAAAGGATTTCTCACAATGTTGCATTGAAAAGGTTTCGCATCTGAATGAGAGGGAAATGCTGCTTCCATTACCGGATACTTAATCGGCCATCCTTTACTGCAAATCTTGCACGCCAACAGAATTTTCACATACGGATTGTTAAAAGCTTCAATGTACTTAGCTGTCGATGAATTAGCGGAGTAGTACGTCCAATAACCTTATAATTAAAACGAAATGGTTTGCACTGAATGAAACACAGCACGTCTACAACAAACTATACAGCAAAAAAATTCTCATAGAGGGTACTAGGATATAAATTTTTAAACAATCATGAAGGATTAAATTGCAGGAAATAAGGGTTTGTGTAATTTTCTTGTTGCATAGGCTCTGACTTGAGCTCTTCATTTTTCAGATTTGCGACACCCCATATGAATGACTTTGGCTTGTGTTTACGTAATGGTCGGCTCTGATGAATGATTTGGGCACATGAGCATTTGTGAGGTTTTTCCTCGCTGTGTGTGAAGTAATGGCGTTTCCAGTCATTAGGCTTTGCGGAAGAAAGATCTTTGTTACATGTCTTGCATACGATTATAAGCTTAACGTAAGGGTTTGTTGAAAAGTTTTCCACGTACTTTAAACTGTGAACCATAGGTGACGAGCTTGAGCTTACAGGCGTGGTACGAGCTTTAGCTTTTCTTCCTAGAGAAGACGATTTTTATAACGTCAAATGTAGTAAGAAGCCCAAATAAATAAAGTACATTTGTATTATAAGTACAATGCAGTTTGACCCATCATAAAAAGTTCGCAAGCTATTGATGAAAAATAAATTGCTTCCGCTGATAGTTAAAATAAGTTGATATTGCTGAAAATAAGTTTCCATCTAGCAAGATACCATTCAGAAATAATCAAATGTTGCGTGAAGTAGGGATTGACCACAGGTTCTTTGCTTTACAGGTTCTTCCTTAACTCTCTGTTTTGACATTTGCGACAGTTATGTCAGAAGAATGAGCTTTAGCTTGGTGATTTCTCAACCTGCAGCTCTGATGAATGATTTTTGGGCACATTGGACATTTGTGAGGTTTTTCATCGCTGTGCGTCAGGTAATGGCGTTTCCCAGTCACCAGGCTTCGCGAAGAAAGAAAGCTTTATACATGTCTTGCATACGATTTAAGCTTAACGTAAGGGTTTGAAAAGGTTTTCCACGTACTTTAAACTGTGAACCATAGGTGACGAGCTTGAGCTTGTAGGCGTGGTACGAGCTTTAGTTTTCCTCTCCTAGACAAGACGAGATATAACAATCAAAGTATAATAATGCAAATAAAATTAAATTAATAATGCCAAAATAAATAAAATAAATGTTGTATTGTAAGTACAATGCAGTCTACTCTACCATAAACAGACGAAGATGCCGAGAGGAAAACTTCAAGAGAAACAAATATCAGAAAATAAATTATCGTCAAAACAAAACATCACTCCAGAACTCAAATTCCTCCAATTTTGCTGGTTACTTCGTTTCGTGGTCAATTACTTTTCCGACCTCGTTTGATTTAATCTAACGGATTAGAATCAATGGAGTAAGAATAAGTGGTAAGTTCTTCATTCCTTCCGTTCGTTTTCACATTTTTTGCAATTGTAACAGACGAATGGACTTTAGATTCGTGCTCTCGCAGTCTATAAGCTCTGATGAATGATTTTGGGCACATGGAACATTTGTGAGTTTTTGTCATCGCTGTGCGTCAAGTAATGGCGTTTCCAGTCACAACTTTTGATGAAATAACGATGTTGCACAAAAAGCATACTCCCCATGAAAATATGAACGAACTACAATTCAGTCTACCCTATCATTAATAATCAACCAAGACTTTGAAAAAGCAACTCAACCCCAAAATTTTTGTACAATTCAACGTTCCGAGCAAGTTGCTCCATATATTTTTTAACGAAATTCATTGAGCGACCGTTTTCAATATTTTTAAACAATGGGTATAAATCAAAACGGAAAATGTTGCGTAAAAGAGGATTTTCGGTTGATTCTTCCTTCATAGGTTCCGACTTGATTCCCTCTTTTTTGACATTGGTAGCCGTCCCCGAAGAGTGGACTTTGGCTTTGTGTTTGCGCAACTGATCAGGCCTGATGAATGATTTTGGGCATAATGAACATTTGTGAGGTTTGTCGACATCGTGCGTGAAGAAATGTTGTTTCCAATTACTGGTGGTAGTCATTGATGCTCTTGTTGCAGACTTTGCACGCGACTATAAGTTTCACATAGGGTTTGAGAAGTTCTCTACATATTTCAAGCTGCTAACTGTAGATGACGAGGTTGTAGACTGTGGCATGTTGGTACGAGGTTTGATTTTCCTCTCCTAGAACAATTAAGATGGACAAAAGAGGAATCAAATAGGATAGCCATAATAATATAAAGTACAATGCAGTTCAAAACTCTATCATAAAAAGTTGAAAACTTCAAAAAGAAAAAAAAATCTACAACTCGTTCTTAAGACCGGGAAAGAATTGATTATTTGGAAATGTTGTTGATGATGTGACGGTTTATGTTTCTTGAATTGAGGTCGCTGTTCTGGTAATTGACTTGGAGTTGTATCTTCTCCTTTTTTTTGGCTTTCTTCTCGTGCTGCTTCAAATGTCTTTTTAATTGGGGGGCCGTGATGAAACCTGTTGCAAATGTCACATCTGTGAGGCTTCTCTTCTTCACTAAACGTGAGTGAAATAATGTTGTTTCCAGTTCCCAGCATTGGTCATTGTTTGTTCTTTGCTGCAGATTTTACAAACGACTACAAGCTTCACGTAAGGCTGGAGAAATTTTCCACATTATTCAGACTGCTGACTATAAACGACGAGTTAGAAGACTGAGGTGTGGTGTTGCGAGTCTTAACTTTCCTCTCCTAGAACGATCAAAATTTTCAAATTCTAATAATGCCATATGAAACTAAGAACAATGCAGTCTAACCCTATCATAAATGGATAAGCTTCAAAGAGAGTAATCATAAGAAAAAGCTAATAATATTTGGAAAAAGAACACATCAGTAAGCTTCCAACATTTTTCAAGTTTCAGATTCCAGAGTCAAATTCAGGAGGCAGAAAGTCGTTTCTAATGTTGCTGTTTGTTGGAACTGATATATTGGTTCACATTGTAGCTGATGGACTATGTTCGCATGGTTTTCGAATGCCGTATCCTCCTTTTGCTTTTTGACTTTCTTCTCATGCTGTTTTAAATGCTTTTTTAAATGCGGCGCCGTGATAAAGCCTTTGTGACAAATGTCGCATCTGTGAGGTTTTTCTTCTTCGCTAACATGAGTAAAATAATGTTGTTTCCAGTTCCCAGCGCTTGTCATGGTTTGTTCTTTGCTGCAGATTTTACAGAGTACAACGAGCCTGACGTAAGGGTTGGAGAAATTTTCCAGATATTTCAAGCTACTGTAGAAGACGAACTGTTGGATTGAGAAGAAGAAATCACACGGCATTTCGCTTTTTTCCCCTAGAATAATGATATGGAATGAAAAAAAAAATTATGTCGAAGAGAAACACAACACAAACCAACACAATAATATATAATAAAAATAAGTACAATGCAGTCTAACCCTACCATAAACAGATCAAGCTTGGAAATATGACACATTTTCATGTACAAAATGAACGAGGAGCAGAGGAAAGGAAAATATGAACAAAGACAGATGATAGCTAGCCTCAAAACTCCTGCTTGAATTAGGGAAATGTTGATTGCTTTGTTGGCCATACTGTGTTGTTGCATCCGTTGAAATTGCTGTTGTGGCTTTCCTGAAACGGCTTGACATCTTCTTTCTTTGGCTTTTGTCGTGTTGTTGTTTCATATGCTTTTTGAGGGGCGGTGATGAAGCCCTTGTTGCAAATATTACATTTATGAGGTCTTTCATCTTCGCTACGTGCTGAAGGTAGTGTGTTTTTCCAGTTGTGCGCGCAAATTCAAGCTTTTGCTCCTTGTTACATACTTTGCAAACAAGGATGATTTTCACATAAGGGTTATCAAAATTTTCAATGTATTTCAAAACTGGCAGTGTAAGTTGTCTTTGATTTGGAAGTGTGTAGTACCTTCTCCAGTTTGAAACTAAAGACAAAAGAATGAAAATAAAGATAAAATGACAAGAATTTCAAAAGCCAGCAGTCAACTCTCAACAAATTGGTTTTTCAGCAGCTTTAGAGGAATGATTCCATCTTCCTAAGAGGTGGTTTTGTTTCACAGGAGGGGACGTTGAAGATACACCATGAACTTTTCCATGTGTTTTGCCAGGCCCGCCTGGGAATGCAAATCCTGATTACAAATTTGACATTGATGAGGTTTCTGGTCATTCCCAAATGTGTCATGTAGTGAGTTTTCCAGTTTCGTTGGAATTTGAGGCTTCTTGTTGCACACTTTACAGACAATAATCAGTTTGGTGTATGGGTTTTCAAAGCTTTCGATGACTTTCAATGTGTGCGTTGTGTGCCATCTGTTTCCGTGACTCGACCCAGACAATTTTCTCTTCTAAAACAGGACATGGAATTTTATGGGTCTAGAAAAGTTTTTCAAGTACAAATAGAACCTTGCCATTCAACTCTCCCAACATTAGATAACAACACTCACAAAGACTAAATACAAGAAATAAAGAAAAAGAGTTGTTGTTTATAAAAATTTATTAATTGCTCATCTTCATCAAAGCCGTTATTCTTCTTTCTTAACGCAGCTGATGCACCAGGAAACACCACCGTTGTATTTTTCCATGTGTTTTGGCAAGATAGTCAGGCCGAATAAATCCACGATTGCAAACTTGACATTTGTGTGGTTTTTCATCATTACCGACATGTGACAAGTAGGCGGTTTCCAGTTACGTTGAATTTGATGCTTCTTTATTACAAATCTTACAAACAATGATCAACTTGGTGTATGGATTTTCAAAGCTTTCAATGACTTTCATTGTTTGTGTACTGTGGCCATCAGATTTTCCTTGGCTAGGAGACTGCTTCACTTTCTTCTAAAATGGAAGAAGGTTTGGCTAGCATAACTAATGTGATCACGATGGTCTTGTAATATAAAATGCCTTCACAAACTCTCCCAAAAAGATAAATTCAAAATAATTACAATTTTCTTTATTTCAAAACTTTTAAAAGTGAAAATATGGTACACTACTTTAAAAGTCGTGGCTGGGAAATGGCTCAGTTTTTGGTATTGAAAATTCTTCCTTTTTGGAAAATGACTCTACTGCACCACCATGCATCTTTTCCATGTGTTTTGAGAGTAAGCCTGGCTTGATAAACCCGCGATTACAGATCTTGCACTGGTGTGGTTTTTGGTCGTCACTGACATGAGACAAATAATGAGTTTTCCAATCACGTTGATATTTCGATGCCTCCTTATTACATACTTTACAGACAATGATCAATTTTGTATAAGGATTTTCAAAACTTTCAATAAGTTTCATAGTATGAAGATTGGTCTGGCCATTTGATTTGCCTTGGCTTGTAGACTGCTTCACTTTCTGAAACGGAGTAAGATTTGGCAAGCATGACTTGTGTGATTACAATGTGTCAGTATAAAAAGGCTTGACTCAACTCTCCCAAGCAAAAAAAATTTTTCATCAGTTCAAATTAATTTACAAATATACAACACTTTTACAGCGTAACAAATATCTATTGCTTTAAAAGTCATATCCCGAAAATGACTCAGCTTTTGGTATCGAGAATTCTTCTTTTTTGACACTAGATCCTGACACACCATGCACCTTCTCCATATGTTTCGTAAGCAAGCCTGGCTTGATAAACCCACGATTACAAATCTTGCACTGGTGTGGTTTTTGGTCGTCACTGACATGAGACAAATAATGAGTTTTCCAATCATGTTGAAACTTGGATGATTTCTTATCACACACTTTGCAAACAATGATCAATTTGGTATACGGGTTATTGAAACTTTCAATGACTTTCATTGTATGCGAATTAGTCTGACCATTTGATTTGCCTTGGCTTGGAGACTGCCTCACTTTCTAAAACGGTAAGGTTTGGATGGTAAAAAATATCGATCCAATCGTTTATAAAAACACCTTCATTCAACTCTCTCAACAAAGAGACTAACAAAAACTACTTAATATTGATACTAGAGATTTTAGATGACAAGTCTTTATCATTGTGTGAAACTTTCCAATTTTGACAAAGCCATTTCTTCATGTTTGACGGAGGTTGGCATTGCACCACTGTGGGCTTTTTTCATGTTTAGAGAGAGAAAACATGGCTTGATGAATCCACGATTACAGATCTTGCATTTGTGTGGTTTTTCATCATCACCGACATGAGATAGATAATGATTTTTCCAGTTGCGTTGAAACTTCGAGGATTCCTTGTTGCATATTTTACAAACAATGATCAACTTGGTAAAAGGATTTTCGAAGCTTTCAATGACTTTCATTGTCTGAAGATTGGTTTCAGATTTACCAGCGGATGGCTTTACATTTTTCTGAAAAATGGGTAGCTATCAATGGGATACCTATCTAGTTTAATTTTGTATAAAAAGTCCTTCCACTCAACTCCCCACTAGATGGCTAGAACTGGCTACTTTGGAAAAAATATAAATTTCCATAAAAATATTTTGTAACAATAAGCATAATAAAATATATCATCAACTAAATGAAATTAACTATTGAAAAGGGAAAGCTATAAAATGAAAAGCAAGGTGTTAACAAAAAGTACTAAAACCAGCTAAAACAGCAATTTGTAATTTAAAGAATTTCAGAATGGAATTCGGCCTTAACTTCTTGTTTAAAAACAACATCAGGACTTTCTTGATGATGTTTTTGCCTCATGTGCTTGTTCAAATGCCCAAGCTGATTATAAGCCTTCCCACATAGGTGGCAAACATGGCTCTTGGGCTCAGTGTTATGAGTGAGATAATGTCTCTTCCAATCAAATTTGAACTTCTTAGATTGTTCTTTGCTGCAAATTCGACACAAATAAGCAATGCGGACGTACGGATTTTCAAAGTCTTCAGCAGCTTTTTGCGTCACAATATTCTTAACATTGGATTTCTATGGGACATAAAAAATAAACAAAATATCTTCTCTAGCAAAAAATAGAAAAAAATGACAGCTTCAGTGACAAAGCAACCTCCACTTTCAGAGTAAAAAAATAATCCATAATATATAAACTACAGTTTAATAACAAAAATAAAATAAATATTTTTAAAATATATACACTTCATCATAACATATTTACATAAATATCTGAATAATACTTTATACTTTAATAGTAACACACGCATAGAAAATATCAACTTTTTCGTTAGACAGGGAGATATTACAAATTTAAATAAAAGGGTTCGTCTGATTCAGGTTGTTGTTCTTGCTTGACCTGAACAGACTGTGGTTTAAACTCCTGTTCTGCTGAATCAGCAGGATTCACACTTGTTGGATGCTTATTAGCAATGTGGTTTTTGAGTAAATAATTTGCTTTATAGCCAGTACCACAAATATCACAAACATATTGTTTCTCCTCAGAGTGGCTTTCATAGTGCCTTCTCCAGTTACGCCTATACTTATATGCCTGGGGTTTCTTGCAAATGCGACAGAGGAATTGCAACTCTACGTAAGGGTTGGTCCATGCTTCTAAGATTTTAGATTCTCCTCCTTTTTGTGTAGTTGTGGTTGTCTTCTAGAAAAGAGTACATTTTTCTTGTTTCACATGCCTTTTCCACGACTTGCTGATTCGAACTGTGCACTTCACAAGCTAGGAGACCTCCTCCTCCACAGTCCTCCCTCTCACAAGAGATCGAATCATCTACCACCAGCAACCAATCTGCAACTGGACATCAACAAGAGGGCACAAAATGCACAAGACGCATGCAAAAAATCAACTGAGGTTTTGAAACGCATTTTTTTCACGCATTTTTTTCGCGCATTTTCTAAAATGTTTTGAATTCAAAATCATTTTTAAGCAGCTTTGTAAAAAGCTCAAAATCTAACGAAAGGGAGGTTGTTTTGAAACTTTGCTGATCTAGCTTTACCTCTTATGAGAGAGTTGACTGCAAGGTACTTTTTATACTAACAATTCACAAGTAAAACTAACTTAGGGTTCGAAATTAGACTAAAATTAATAGGGGTAAAAGTTCAAAAGCTTTTAGGTTAATGCATTAAAATAGAGTTATTATTAGGAGATACAAAAATTAGCAAGGTAAGATTCTTTGTTATTGTTAAAACTCCACTGAAAGTTCTGACTATAACGGTCCTACCATTTAACAGCTATTATAATCAGAAGCCAAAAGACTACTTGTATGCTCTAAAAAATCCATGCGAAAGTGAATAAAATGGGGACTTACAGATTCATCTTGTTCACTTTTGATATTGGACGCAGGTTTTCCAAACCCAGGTGCTTTTCCACGTGTGCTTGGGGAACTCATGGGAGATTGATTTGGAAAGCCAGTTTGTGGCGATCCAAACTGTTGTTGTTGTTGGTTAAACTGACCAGGACTTTGTGAGAAAGGCATTCGTGTATTTTGAGCGAATGGAGATTGAGGTGCTCTAGTTGGAGTCCTGGGCACACCCATTTGATTCTGAAACAGAAATATTGATGCTATTAAATCAGTATTTTTTCATATACTCACAAAAAGTTTTTTTGCTAATTTTCTAAAATTATTTTGTTGAAGTATCCTTTACCTTCACTATCAACATATGCCTCTAAGAAAGTTAACTCAAGATAGCTTCTGTATAAAAAGGAGATATTTTTATTCTTACCTGTTGTGTGTTCAATAAGTCACTAGGAGTCATTAGACTTCCTGGTTGAGTAGCATTTGTCCTTGCAATTAGCCTTTGTACTTCATCTTTACTATCTTCACTTAACATGTGATGAGGTCCTAATCCAACTGTGCCATTTTGTCCTGCAGATGGGTCTAGCCTCATCTTTAAACAAAAATATAGTTTGTAATTTTTAATGGTAATGTTACAAAACAAACTTCAGGAAAATTTTATATTGTTTCTTCATGAAAAAAACTGTTGTACAATTATTTCATTTGATTCAAGAGGACCATAAGTTCAATGACAAGACACTAAAATGGAATAAACTGGTAGGAGGAAAGGTGTTGGAAAAACTAGAGAACTAAAACATACCCGTTTTCTGTGTTGCTGTGCTATATCTTCATTTGTTTTTGCTTTGTTGACAAAACCCCAGAATTCATCGATTAAATGCTGACAACTTGAGAGACTGTCTGCGGGTTCCCACGTAGCCTCCCATTTCACCTTGTACAGTTGTTTACCAGTCTAGTAAAATAAAAAATAACAAGTGATACTTTGATGGACCTACCTGGATTATGCATTTAACACGTTTATAAGTTAGGTCACGTTTTTTTAGCTGAAATATACCCCAAAATTTTTTTCTCCAAAAATCGGGCTCCGTCACATTTGAGGGTTTATAATTATGAATCTTTATGCAAAAAATCGTAGAAAATGAAAGAGCCAATCAATCTAATACCTAAGTAATTGATAATGTGCTTATAAAAAAATATCGAATTTGGCCAGTTTTTCTATAAAAACATGCCAAACAACCAAAATTTCCTGTCTAAACACTCGTGAGAAAAGAAAAACATCTATCTCATAAAAAAAAATTGAGTAATTTGACTAAGAACATTGATGTATGCTTATTAATAGTGATTCTTATAGATAAACATGCGATTTTTGAGCCAACAAATTTTTTTTGCAAAAATCTGCTTAAGCCATCTTTTACCTATGATGGTACCCTACTTTTATGCAGAAAATTAGAAAAAATTAATGATCCAATTTTTCACAAGTCTAAAAAACCTGTTTTTTAGCCGTTTTTTGGCCCAAATTTGCCCAAAAACATTTTTTTTCGAAAATCGGGTTCTGTCACATTCAAGGGTTATTAGTTATGCATCTTTGTGTAAAAAATCATAAAGAATGAAAGAGCCAATCTCGAGAAAAGCCAATACCTAAGTAATTGATAATGTGCTTATAAAAAAATATCGAATTTGGCCAGTTTTTCTATAAAAAAACGCCAACCAACCCAAATTTCCTGTCTAAACACATATATTCTTCAAAAGTAAGCCCTCTTGAGCAGATAAAAACATCTATCTCATAAAAAATTGAGTAATTTGACTAAGAACATTGATGAATGCTTATTAATAGTGATTCTTATAGATAAACATGCGTTTTTTGAGCCAACAAAATTTTTTTGCAAAAATCTGCTTGAGCCATTTTATACCTATGATGGTACCCTACTTTCGTGCAAAAAATCAGAAAAAATTAATGATCAAATTTTTCACAAAGTCCAAAAAACCTGTTTTTTAGCCGTTTTTTGGCCCAAATTTGCCCAAAAACATTTTTTTTCGAAAATCAGGTTCTGTCACATTCAAGGGTTTATAGTTATGCATCTTTGTGTAAAAAATCATAAAGAATGAAAGAGCCAATCTCGAGAAAAGCCAATACCTAAGTAATTGATAATGTGCTTATAAAAAAATATCGAATTTGGCCAGTTTTTCTATAAAAAACGCCAAGCAACCCACATTTCCTGTCTAAACACACATATTCTTCAAAAGTAAGCCCTCTTGAGCAGAAAAAAAACATCTATCTCATAAAAAAATTGAGTAATTTGACTAAGAACATTGATGTATGCTTATTAATAGTGATTCTTATAGATAAACATGCGTTTTTTGAGCCAACAAAATTTTTTTGCAAAAATCTGCTTGAGCCATTTTATACCTATGATGGTACCCTACTTTCGTGCAAAAAATCAGAAAAAATTAATGATCAAATTTTTCACAAAGTCCAAAAAACCTGTTTTTTAGCCGTTTTTTGGCCCAAATTTGCCCAAAAACATTTTTTTTCGAAAATCGGGTTCTTTCACATTCAAGGGTTTATAGTTATGCATCTTTGTGTAAAAAATCATAAAGAATGAAAGAGCCAATCTCGAGAAAAGCCAATACCTAAGTAATTGATAATGTGCTTATAAAAAAATATCGAATTTGGCCAGTTTTTCTATAAAAAAACGCCAAGCAACCCACATTTCCTGTCTAAACACACATATTCTTCAAAAGTAAGCCCTCTTGAGCAGAAAAAAACATCTATCTCATAAAAAAATTGAGTAATTTGACTAAGAACATTGATGTATGCTTATTAATAGTGATTCTTATAGATAAACATGCGTTTTTTGAGCCAACAAAATTTTTTTGCAAAAATCTGCTTAAGCCATCTTATACCTATGATGGTACCCTACTTTCGTGCAAAAAATCAGAAAAAATTAATGATCCAATTTTTCACAAAGTCCAAAAAACCCGTTTTTTAGCCGTTTTTTGGCCCAAATTTGCCCCCAAAATTTTTTTTTCGAAAATCGGACTCCGTCACATTTTGGGCATTGCCATTTTGCATCATTGTGCAAAAAATCAGAAAAAACTAATGAGCCAATCTCGAGAAAAGCTGGTAACTAACGGACGGACGGACAAAGGTTAATTTATAGGACCTCCACCGGGGTAGGTCCAAAAACCGAACATCTTTGAAGTTACAGACAGACAGACGAAGAGAAAAACAAAGACAAACATTCTCAAATTATTTCTTATCATAAGTTATCTAACTTCATGTCTTTGGTATATAAATAAACTGTAGCTTGGTATTGATTTGGTTACAATCTTTTTTGCTTATTCATGCCTTAGCATAAATCACCTCAAAGGGAAAGTATTGTAGTTCGCAAACGCCTTGGAAGAAGGAGCGCGTCGCTCCATATCAATCCCGAGAGACAATTTTGTTTTTGAAAAACTCACAAGATACAGGCAAGTCGCAAACAACTCTGGAATCCCTAATTTCTAATAAAAATGGGAAAAATATTCCTGACTAAATTTAAAAATATATAAATTGTTAAGAAAATTTGAAAAAATATAAGGAAAAAATAAGCTAGTTCGAGGGGCGCGTCGTCACCATGTATCTTGTCTCCCAGCCCAAATTTTTTAGGATATGAAATTAGATTTTTCAAATCACAAGTAAACCAAGACTGACTCCACTAAGCTGACCAGATCTAACAAAATAATATTTCATTAAATGCTACTAACTGTATCGGTTATGAACACACTGTGATGCTTTGTCATGGTTTTTCTTATGATCGTTTTGCTTATTAATGCCATTTAGCATGAATCATCTCAAAGGGAAAGTATTGTAGTTCGCAAACGCCTTGGAAGAAGGAGCGCGTCGCTCCATATCAATCCCGAGAGACAATTTTGTTTTTGAAAAACTCACAAGATACAGGCAAGTCGCAAACAACTCTGGAATCCCTAATTTCTAATAAAAATGGAAAAATGTTCCTGACTAAATTTAAAAATATATAAATTGTTAAGAAAATTTGAAAAAATATAAGGAAAAAATAAGCTAGTTCGAGGGGCGCGTCGTCACCATGTATCTTGTCTCCCAGCCCAAATTTTTTAGGATATGAAATTTGATTTTTCAAATCACAAGTAAACCAAGACTGACTCCACTAAGCTGACCAGATCTAACAAAAAATATTTCATTAAACGCTGACTAACTGTATTGGTTATGAACACACTGTGATGCTTTGTCATGGTTTTTCTTATGATCGTTTTGCTTATTAATGCCATTTAGCATGAATCATCTCAAAGGGAAAGTATTGTAGTTCGCAAACGCCTTGGAAGAAGGAGCGCGTCGCTCCATATCAATCCCGAGAGACAATTTTGTTTTTGAAAAAATCACAAGATACAGGCAAGTCGCAAACAACTCTGGAATCTATGAAAATATGAAAAAATAAATAGAAAAAATAAGCTAGTTCGAGGGGCGCGTCGTCACGTGTGTATCTTGTCTCCCAACCCAAATTTTTTAGATATGAAATATATCGATCATTGAGTGTACAATAAACCAAGTCACAAAGCACTATGCACTCATACTACAAAATATTAGTTTTTGTATCTCAATTTTCTTGACTTTGTCTGCCTGATCATAAAAATATCTGACAAATGAAAATGTAAGTGGAAGTTTAGGTATATGTCCATGAATTAAAGGCAAGTGTTGATAATAAATAGAAAAAACAAATGAAGTCAAACATTTTCATAAACTTTAATCAATTTCTTATGTTATTTTCTTATTTCTTTGTGTATTATTTAAAGAGTTAAACCATTCAAATGAGACAGAAATCCAGACAGTAGGAAATATATAAACATAATCATCTTATGTTTAGCAAGAATATTCCTTTGGCTAGTAAAACTTTGAAGCAAAGCCAAATTTTGAGGATGAATCTCTCCCTGTCACCTGTATGTAGGACACATGGCTGACCATGTTTCAAAAGTATTTACCTATATAGCTATAAGCAAAAAGCTTGTACCCATGTCTTTTTTTAGCTATTAAAACATAATAATTTAAGTTAAGTTGTTTGTAGGAGATCTCCTCCTCTACAAAATCTAGGGAGACACATGCTATATCCATAACATGTGTATCAAATCAAATCAGAAAGGAAATCATTTTGCTAATTGAAAGATAACCATCTTATAATCATTGGCACACTTCAACCGAGCTAACCAGGTCCAGAAAAAAGATAATACTATCAGACCTGCCGCCACATGCTCCAAGTTTTTAGCACCTCTGCTGACAGAGGTTTATGGTTAGTTCAGAACAAATCAAATCAAATGGTCTCATATATAATTGCAGTTAAAAAGTTCCCGATTTTCAAAGATTTCTACAACAACGATAAAAAAAACATCTGCCAGATAAGGTTGAACGAATTTACATAATTTTATCACATATCCAAACAAAGAAAGAAAAAAGTAAGGCCATTGTGTTGTTGCTTACAAAATTGTAAATTTTCAAAAACACCCCCAGATATTCAAACAAGGAACAAGTGAGCAAAATTTAAGCCAAATCTGACCATTTTTGAAATCTCCAGTCTGTCCAAATGTTTTATTGAGGTGACATACTGACTGACTAACAAACATACATTCTCAGATTCTAGCTCAATTGAAGTTGAGAACCAGTGGAAAAACAGATTGGATATCATGATCAAGTAAAAAGTAAGCAAAACATACCCAATATATTCAATTTGATCCGTATCAGATTCTTCTTCATCACTTGAACTTTCCGATTCTGTTTCAGTATCTGTGTATGTATCAATATCCTTGTCATATTCATTATCAGTCACCTATTTGTCCACCATCAAGGATGCTACATTTAGTGCAGATTTTTCTTCATCGCTTGATTCTGATTCCCTCTGTCTGTCTGAATAAATTTCCATGACACGTTCATTGCCATTTCTGTAAAAACCCACTCATTTTTCCTTCATCATGTGTTGACAAGTTTAATGCTGTCAATGTTCTTTCACTCTCAGACAATGTTCTTTCACTATCAGCAGTTCTAAAAATGTTTAAAAATGGCAGTCTTAAAATTAAGGCAATGATTGATTTTACTACTAAGGACATTTTAAATTTTGATTTCACAGCTTCAAAGATTTTCAAATCTAAAAAAAATTTGAATGTGAGAATACAAGCATAAACTCTTGCAATTTGTTAAGAATTCTTAATATAATAAAGAGGCATTCATCTTCACGAAAAAGCCTTTTAAAAGTATTTGGGCCAGAATTCATACTTTTCAATGAAAATATATACTCACAGATGACTGTGCCCAATGCTTTCCCCAATGTTGTAGAGTACATTTGATCATCAAACATTCCTATGAAAAATTAGTCATTCATTCTTTGATTTTATCCGAATTATATTTACATTGAGGGTTACATTGAGTGATCTGAAAGCAAAAATTTAAAATAGCTTTTAAAAAAGCTACTCTTGAACATAAGTTCCTTTCAAAAAGCCATCAAACATACAATCAGACAAAAATGTGAACTCAAGTTTTGTTTAAATAAAAATGCACCAACAATGAGTTGTGATGATATATAAAAGCAGGAGCTATAATTTGCTTCAATTTAAAAAAAGAATCGATATAGATCTAGCTGGGGCTGGCCTTAAATAATTGTTGGTTTGCCATCACCTGACCCTAGATTGTGGAGGTGGGTTGGTCGGTCAGAATTTTTTTTTTATTTTGGCAATTTATGAAATTTTCGTCCACGGAAGGGTTATCAGTTTGTTTACATTTAGGTAATTTTGAATAAAAAACAGAAGTGCTAGCAGGGAATTTACGATTCTTATACTTGAGACAAACAAGATGCAAATTTTCTATTTTTATTTTTTATATTTATTCAAAACAAACCTTGAATGAAATAGACCTTTTTTCAAAGAGGCCACCCTGTTGAATAATTATGTAGTCCAGCAGAAAAGCAATGATGCTGAATGATGCGTAATTATTACAATATGCATGATAAAGTACACTATCATTGTTTCTATGGCTGGACTACATAATTATTCAACAGGACGTCCTCTTTGAAAAAAGGTCTATTCTTGGTATCATTCTTATCAAACAAGTTCATCCATCAAACTAGAAGTTCAGTAAACATTACAATCCTTTCAATCAAAAAAGAAGCCAAATTATATACATTTTTACACAACATATGAAGCGCATGCAAACTTTCTCTTCACTTTCTCATATCCATCATTAAAATTTTACAACATCCATCATTAAAATTTCACAACTTTATTACGCTTCACGTGATAAAAGTAATTTGCGCACTTATCCTGGTTTCCCCTTCCTTATTTATCAAAAACACACGCTCTAGGCGCTAAGAGGCTGCACGCCGTGACGGCCAGTATGGCGGTCACATTAGATTCAAAAGGAAACTGGATTCTTTTTATTATTTTCAGTTCTCGGTAAAAAGGTCTACTAAAAAATTCTTTGCGTGTAAAATGTTGTTTTGATTTGGGTACCGTCGACTGCTCTAACTTGGGACGATTGGTCAAAACATGGGACTGTTGCATATCTGGTCTGTATTTTCACTTACTGTAAAATTGAAAGTGAAATCGTGTATTTTTAAATACGCCGTTCCTTAACTCAAATCAAATGACTTTGGAGGTTCGGTGAAATGGTGGCAGAATTGCCGTTTTAAATTTTTAGATTTCAAGAGAAGCAAATTTTTAATCTTTCTTCAACAAGATTACTTTAATATAATGCCAATTATGCATGTAAGTTTTATATTACTACTTCCTTTTTGCATATGTTTCGCATACTTTCTAAGGGAATTTTACACGGGCAGACAATCTCAATTGAACGGAATCGACGATGGAACCAGTCGAACCAAATCGAGAACGCAATGGACCGATTGAAATTCGATTGTCGAACGCAATTGAATCTCAATCAAATATTACCGCAATTTTCAGATTCGATTGATATTTGATTGCGTTCGATTGATGTTCGATTGCGTTCGATTGCGTTCGATTGAGATCGTCTGGAGCTGATTGTCTATTTTTTGCTGCCATCTTTGTTTTGACGGTTAGAAAGCAGTATGGCCCGATCAACAATACGCTTTCGAACCGGGCAACGTCATAGTGTGCAAGGGGGTTCCAGGTCCCACCTGAAAATTCAGGTCCCACCTTATCCTAAAATTCCCACCTTCAGCCCAGACTCGCAGATCCCAGCTAAAAACAAAAAAAATATACTAATTCGAGGAACAAAACAAAATTTCTTTACCGTAATATGAAAATGCAATATATTACATATGTTTAACTTTCGATTTGCCTATGACCTACATTAGGGGTAGAAACCAATCAAGTAGTCAGACGGCTTAGAAGTAAGTGTGAGTCGTTAGATATAAGTTTCGCATGAAATTATGGCTAATCCTCGAATAAGAAGTTTTGGGGAAAATTTGTCCCGATAACTACAATATTAGTATAAATAAGTGAGGATCGCCTACAAACATAACTGCAGGGAGGGAGGGAGGTAAAATATTTCATCCTGTCAGCTTTCAGTTAGAGCGTCGACTTGAACAGGGAGATGTGATGGCCATTTTGAACATGACGTCACATGGCTATTAGACTCTGCTCAGCCATTCAAATACTGTATATAGCGCTTATCAAATAAAAGTTAAACCGCAATTTAACCTGTGTTAAATCCAAAATATATTAATATGTCTATTATATACATTTATGAAATATATAAAAAAAATATATCATAAAATCATAAAATCTGAAAATAAGAAATTTTACTTTAACTTTTTCCAAAACACCCAAAGTCCCACCTAAAGAAATTTTAACTCCCACCTTAACTTGTTTCTCCCACCTAAAACCTGGAAAACCCCAAATCCCACCTGAAAATTTTTGACCCAAATCAGGAACCCCCCCCCCACTTTTCTATGGACGTTTCCTGACAACAACAACAACAATCGAACCAGTCGAACAACAATCGAACCAATCGAATTTTGACGTTCCATTGAGATTTGATTGCGTTCGACAATCAAATTTCAATCGGTCGATTGCGTTCGATTTGGTTCGACTGGTTCAATCGTCAATTCCGTTTGATTGAGATTGTCTGGCCACGGCAATTCGGCGACCATAATTTTAGCATACAATTCAATACGGTGGATGGAAAGGCAATAAAGGTCTATGGAACAGTCATCAAACTTTACAAAAGTTTTCTCAGTTCGATAGGTGTTCGATTGGGTTACGGTAATCGAACAGCTATTGTTCGATAGGGTTTGATTAAGTTTGATTGGTTAGATAATCGAACAGTTCAATTGACACTCACTGCCTGGGTATGTGAAAAATTTAAAAGCGATTTTTATACCGCAATTGCAGTAAAAATTGCTACTGCAATTTAGGGATTTATAAGAATCACTCACTCTGTATCTTGCTGAAGAAGAGCATCGCCATCATCATGTTCAGGTTCTAGACCACCAGTGACATCGACAGTCTGTTGTTCGTCATCACTTTCAATAACATCAGCAACAATTATTTCTTCATCTGCTCCGCTTTGTTGGCTGTTTGAGGAATCAGTTTCTGGTTCACTTTCACTCACCAGCAGTCAGATGTGTTACCAGAAAATGTGCAAATGCACTGTGTGTTTTCTGTGTATATCCAAGCTCTTTTTTCTTTTGCATCCAAATTTTAAAGGTAGTTTGATTGAGACTTATAACAGGCATGATTCTATACTTCTAAAATTTCAATATATACAGAGATGTTGTTGCATTTTGTAATCCATATTGGCAGTTGGTAACCATTTGCTAGACACTTTAAATTTCACCCTTAAAAATTATATCTAACTGTATCTCCATCATCACTGAAAAATACACCTACAAACTTTATACACGTATAGTTGAATGATGTCAAAAACTAATTCAGTTAATATTAACACTGCTAAACGATAAATAGATCCCTTTAGAATACGAGAATCAGAGAGAAATTTCAAAATACATTTCTGTTTCGCCATTTTACTCTCCAAGATCGAGTTTTGAGCAAGACTAGTAACCACTATTTTTTTCTCGCCTTGTAAACGGTGAACTCGCGATTGAGTTTTTTAACATTTTGTCGGAAAAAAAAAAAACGAGTATATTTTGCTAGAAAATTCAACTGCAGTATCCCTTTTAAGACAGCTCGGAACATATACAAATCGTTCCTGGTTTCTGGAAAAGTACCCTACTGGAGTGGAACGGGTCAATTTTTAATAAATCTGCTGAATCAAAACATCAAAATGAGCCGTTCCCCTACAGTAGGGTGCTTTTCCAGGAAACATCTTGATCCGAGATGGTTTTAAAAAGCTCTGAAAAAATCTACCGGAACGCCTCCAAATTTCCAGCTGGCTAACTCAAGGAACGGCTCAGAAAAAAAGAAAAAGAAGCTAGAAATCGTCCCGGGAATGGCTCCAGATTTCCAGCTAGTTGGTTAAAGGAACAGCTCCAAAATTCTACCAGCTGTGAAAAAGTTCCGTAAAATCAGCCTGGAACACGTGTGAATTTCCAGCTGGAGAATTGTTACAGAACTTTCAAAATTTTTCCAGGGAACGGCTATGCATTTCCAGGAGCAAACTTTTTGAAATTTTCCCGGAACGCCTAGGCCATTTCCAGCTGAGGGGGGTCTCCGGAACGGCTTTTCCATCATTTGCCCTCGGTGGCTGCTTTCGTACAAGGAAGCCCCTCTTGATTTTTTTCATGTCCACCATTTTTCTTTTTGAGACGCTTTTGTTCAGAAGACAGATTCTTACTTCTGATTGGTTCTTATGGATTATTAGAATTGTGATTGATTCCACCGGTGGATTTTTCTGAAAATCACCATATGGAATCAATTTTTTGTGCTCTTTCCATTGGGAGCAATCAAATCATGCGCAGTTTGCTCGTTCACGAGATAATTACACCCATCTCCTGATTTGGAGACGTGAACCTCCCGATTAGGAGACGGGTCTCCTAATCAGGAGGCGTCTCCTAATCAGGCGACTGTCCCTGACTGTCCACACTTCTTCTTCTCCTGCTGCTTCTTGATCCGAAATCTCAAAAACCCGTGCAAAATCGAAAGTGATTTTGGGACGGGGGTCATGTTGGAAATTTGAAAATCACAATATTGAATTTTGGCATGGTCTCTAATACATTGGATATAAAGTGTTCATAGTTTTTGGAAAGTTAAGTTTTTGTTCTATAATACTTAGGGTGTGCTATATTTAAAATATGAGTTTATAAAAAGTTATGACTAAAAAAGAATTTCAAAGCTCTGTAGAATTTTACTAGGAAAAACAATAAATTCGGCACACACGGGAGAAACTCAGGCAGTCCATTGAGCTTTATACACAATCATTTGTTTTATGAAAAGCTGCTAAAAACCCCTGCCATATTTTGATAGAAGAATGTATACTATTTTTTGAAAAATCGAAAACCCCGTCTTTATAAAAAAACGCTTCCCCGCTAAATTTTCGCGACAGTTTTTAGTCACGTGACTGAATATTTTAGATTCTTTCACTTTTAATTAACAAAGAATTGCCCTTATAATTGCTTTTTAGCCAAATCCCTTAAGACTAATTAAAAATTTAATTGCAAAAATGACGTTATGAAAGTATCGAGTTTGAACATGCGATTGAGTAAAAAAGTTTGTGTGTGTTATCGCTAAAATATAAGAACGTTCTCCATCACATAGGCTCATTACAAAAGGTACGTGACAAAGAAAAAAGAGGGAGAGCTTAAAATACAATTTTGTGAATACACACTTAAAAACTTTCTACTCAATCGCATGTTCAAACTCGATACTTTTATTAGGGACACCC